>NC_052343.1:297500-337500 GCF_016432855.1 Salvelinus namaycush | reverse complement strand
TTTAGGCGTTTGGTTTGTAGTACACCGCTTAGTTCAGTTTTCTAATGGGAAATGATAGGTGCATAAATATGTTTCATAAAGAGTGCTTTTTTAGTCTCTCTCTCTCTTTGCTAAAAAAGTAGGACTTGTTCAGTAGATATCCAAGGGTGCCCTCCCAAAGAACTTGGTGGAAGTCTTTATTTCTATTTGGTTGGGGTTTTAACAATGCCTCCAAGTTGTGTGTGTCTGTTGGCTTTTTATTTGTAATGAACTACATTGCAATTTTTCCGTAGATGACATTATTTGAAATGTATTTGGTTGACATCTGTATTTATTAGTTACAAGGATCAGAGCAGAAGCAGACAGGAGTTGTTTTATTTGATTATTTTCAGATTGGTTTTTATACTTTGTTTTGACTGTCCCCGATGTGAAAGCTCTACCTCATCTGAGGCCTTCTCAGTTCTGTTAAAGTTTTGTACATCGTTGCAGAAAATGTCATGTCATCATGTCCACATTAAATACACAAATATGGCACCATTCAACCGGTTTCATCAGTCTCCCTTCCTTGCATGTGATAGAATGAGCAGCATCCTGTCTGGATCTGCAGATGAAATACTGCAGCCTTCTGATGCAGTAGGGGAAAGTGAGGTAAGTTGAGATGTGTTTTACATTCAGGATCACTCCGTCAAGGGAAATATGGTTTTCTTTCTAACAAAGGTGTCTACATATATTTCAGGATGTTGTGTATCCATGGAAATAATCAGAATTCATGTAAACATTACAGTTTTGAACGTATAGCTTGTCCAATAAAGTGGTCTGTTGGCACAACTTACCCTGGGTATGGGTTAAGACGCCTACAAATTCTTAGACTGAATTAAATATTCCCACTACTTTTTTAAAACCATGTCTATGTTATTTCCCAAATTCAATTCAACATCACTTTTTTGTCTTGTAATCATTTTAAGCATAATTTAACACAGGTTTAACACCTAACGGACAACATCATTCCAGTGATAATGCCTTGCATTACACCTGGGGGGAAAAAACACTTCAATTTGCTCAACTTGCCATTGGCTCAACCGTTGGCTAAATTTAGCCCATGGCCATTGGCTCGACTTACCACAAGGCAAACATTTTGACTATATTAGCCCACACAGCTACAAGGATGGGCAAGTAACCGGAAGGTTGCTAGATCAAATCCCCGAGCTGACAAGGTAAACATCTGTCGTTCTGCCCCTGAACAAGGCAGTTAACCCACTGTTCCTAGGCCGTCATTGAAAATAAGAATTTGTTCTTAACCGACTTGCCTAGTTAAATAAAGGTAAAATAAAACACAATAAATTAGTGTTTTGGACATGCTTACCACGTTTTCCATGTGGTGGCTTCCTTCACCAATTCCATGAAATGATTACCTCTTCCTAAAGTTTTTGTCAAATCCTTCATTTTGTGTGTGGTTTCTTAGAAACAAGGGTTGCTCAATTTACCCCTTTTATCTCAACTTATCCCACTCTCCCCTACAGGTCCAGAGAGGTACTGGGTCATGTTCATTAGGCACCAAATGGAAGAAAATAGGGAAGAACTACCTGAACGTTTAAACGTTTTTGTTTTGTTTAGTGCCTTAATGAACACGACTATTCTACTCCTCTTATAATACAGAGAACTGACTTTCGGCTTAGTAACATTAGGCAGAAACCATTTTGCCATTTTCTTGGCAAGTATGGTAGTAGACTAAGAAGAAACAAAAATACCTTTTTAGGGGTTGACCATCATTTCTTTATGAACCACATGTGACACTTGAAATTAGATGCTTTCTGACACGTACGATGAAAGGCCCAGTCCAGTCAAAATTCATTTTCCCTGTGTTTGATCAGTGTTATTTCCTGATAGTTGCTGTTTGAAAATACAATCTACACAGGACCTTCTAATCAGAAGGTTTGCTTGGGCGGAAGTTTCGGCTTGCCTGGTGGCATCACCAGGTGGTAAATTGGTGTTCCAAACCTCTCTGCCAGTAACAGCTAGTTTTCCCCCCTTAGACCACTCCCAGACACACCTAGCAAAATTCTTGTCAATTTTAATCAAAAACGAATACAGTAGAGGTACTTAATACTCAGAAATGATTTGATTAAAAAAATGTCTGCATTTGGCCTTTAATGTGGAAAAATAGCTTGAGCTCGTTTCTATTGCTGATGTTCTGCCCAGTTAAGGCCAAAGTCCATTTGAGGCGATGTTCAAAAATGGACTCCCAGTCTCCCACCCACCTATTGCAGAGACACACTGACTGCCTAGGACTTGACAGTACTGCTGCTCACTTTACCAGTCCTTTTCATGTACTAGCCTGTGACTGTGTGCTTTGAGACCTAACTGACTGAAGGACTGACTGACTGAGTGGTGAGTGACAGGTTTTCTCAGAGAACATGGCACATGACGTTAATGCCAGCGAGGCCTGCAGGCCGGTGGAAAGACAGAGCGACAGCAGCTGCCTGTCGCTCTCCCCCCTCCTCAGTAACTGAGAGCGACTGCCCAACATGACGGCCATGCAGGCAGCGCTCACTGAGAAACCTGTTCCCTGATATCTCTGCTTTCTGTCTCACTGACGGGAGAGAGAGAGGGGAAAGAGGATCAACCTTCAGGCAGCGGACCTCATTTTGATGACTGATATGATATGTGCCTTCTGAATAGTTTTATTCATTTGAACTTGAATAAACTTGTGAAATGCAGTTTTTGCAGTTTAGAGAACTATAGGGATTTTCAACTAGATACAGCCACTGGTAAATTTTCTCTTGAGCGGATAGTCGGGGGGCCGTAACATCATTACAAATAATTTGTAGACTGCAAATTGACCTCAAGAAGCTCAAACATATAATATTTGACTAAAACATAATCATTTCAAACCTTGCTTACATTTGTTTACGAGCACATGTCTATATTATGTGTTTAAAAAAAAAAATGAAATCACTTGGAGCTGATGTCTTAAGAGTTTTTACAGTCTTTTATGTCCAACCATGAAAAATAAAGACAAATTTGCTCAGAAAACTTGAAGGGCCAAATAAAACCACCTGTGGAAAGAACTCATTAGGCCTATATTTTATAAATGTTTGTGATCATACAGTCTGTTTTCACCCCACAGACAGACACAAAAGATCACGTTTCCATTCACAATACACAGCTCAGACCTTAGCGGTAGTATTACTGTATGTACAGTATACCTCACAGCTCACACTCACAGCCATATCTTCAGTGCTCTTTGCTGTTGTTCTGCCGTGTAAACATGTCTGTGTCGACTCTTCAGACTAGCTCTCCTATGTGTCTCTTGTCTCTGTACACGGCCCCCTCTGTTGTGGCTGTGTCAGGGGGCATGATCTGAGCCTGCCACCAGAGTGCAGCATTCTGCTCTAATAGTCACTAAACTACCATCTTCACGAGGACATGGGCCACATCAAACACCAACCCAGACCAAATGGCACTTGTACCGTGTGAGGGTGTGTGAGTGGGGGGGGGGGGGGGGGGGTCTAAATAAACTTAAAACACACACACTCACATACACAGAACAGTAGTGCTCTGCTCGGCAATCCAGGCAAAAGGCCAAACACATTTACAACACTTCAAGTGTCGGCAACACGAGAATGCCCTCTCCACCGAGAAATATGTAAATATTGCACTAATCAAAGGGTTCCGGAATCGCCAAATGCCACAGAAAAGGTTATGACCTGGAGCCTGTGGTAATAGCAGAGTGAAGGCGCGTTGGGGGGGGAGGTCGGGAGGGAGAGGGGGTCAGAGTGACAGCTTCCACAGGCACTCCTTCTGCCTGAGGAGGACCTTCACACGGTGACCTCTGCCCCCTGTGCCTCCCTGCGCCTCCTGCACTCCACCAACGCTGACAGTAACGAATAGAAAGGGGATGTATATGAACCACAAGCAGAAAGGGGAAAAAATAGGGAGAGAGAGAGAGCGATGCAGAGCCCTCTGTGCACTATGCATAGGAGGACTGTGTGGACTTTCACTTTGGTGATCTGTCAAATAAAATGTCATGTTGTTTTATTTTTCACGGATGGATGTTTAAGACTTTGTTCATAAAACTCACAAATATGGAATTGTGAATAGGGATTATTTCTTAAAGATATATCAGTCTGTTTAATAGTTTTACCCCAAACCAAAGCCATATATAAGCAACTATATACAGCCCTGTCCTAAAACACTGCAGGGTTCTCAATTCTGAGACAGAATCAGGAAATACAGTCATGTAATTTCTCTTAGGTGGGATTAATACTTTTTTACATTGATGTGATTGGTGTTAAATACCGCTGGAACCTTAAAACCAAAAAAGGAAGAGAAGCCCGAGTGGAATTATTTAAGGGAATAACATTCTCGTGACGGCAAGCTCAAGAAAGTAACCTTGAGCCAGCGAACAATGAGCAATCAGCCGCCAAAGAACGTATGTGTTTTTTAACACTGCGTATCAACATCATCGGTTTACCGCTCTGGTTCGTTTTATATCAATCCTGACAAGAATTAAGTTGGATCTTAAGTATGCAAATGAGAACCTATTCTGTGCCCCCACACCCTCTGTATGATTCCCTGGACAGACCATGACATTTAACATCGCCTTCACTAATTTGCACTTAATAGCCAAAAAGTGATTAGAATGAACATGAATGACATTTCATATGTCTTCCCCTCCACATTCATTTCCCCCTTTTCTACTGATACTTAACCAGCTAATGCTGGTGGCTGCTTCTTCTTACAGCTTAAATTTAATGGAACACTTTTGGCAGAAATCCTTCAGTCGCTTTAAAAACTTCTTCTCCCTCGCCCCAACAGCCACCCTGCTTCTTTTGAGGAGTAACAACAAGAAAAGGAGAAGAGAAAAGACTTAAAGCGAGAGATTGTGGATTGTAGTAAACCCCTTTAAGTTTCGAATCTATTCTGTAGGTCACAAACTCTTCACCAATTGACATCAGCATCGCCAGAGATTAAGAGGGGGGCCGCTTTCTCTTGTCTCTTCTGTGCACATCTCTAATTTTAGCTCCCGCTCGCCCCCTCTTTAAACAAATGCTGTCCGATACCCATCAACTTCAAACTCCAACCCTGCGGCATGCCTATAGTCTTCCTCTCAAAGGCAAATCACACAATGGATATATTATCAGAGGAGGAATGCTGCCATGTGTTCCTACTAATTCTTAGGACTGCACAGAAAGAAGAGAAACATGGACTTTGAGCACTGAGCAGCCAATCCCTTCCCGTGTCTCGGCAGTCCCATGTGTTCTTTGTGTGTAAACCAAACGTGCAGATGAACACATCAGCATTGCCCGGTGACTGAGTGTCAGAGCAGGAGACAGCGAGGACAGCAGCTGAGCTCATCTCCTCTTGTTACGTCTAATCGCTCTAACTGGTCACTCTCCCCTGGGGGAGGGAGAAGAGGAGAGGTGGAGGGGTGATACAGGGGAGGGAGGGGGACGGGGGAGAGGTGGTGGTGGGTGCTCATGGGTAATGGCAGGGGAACTGGCGCTGATGGACAGCCCAATCTCCCGCCTGGACAGGCTCAAGAGAGACGTGTCACTCTCCTCAGGCACCGCAGGCCGGCCGAGCCGCTACAGTGCTAAATGTATATTGGCAAACTGTCCGTGCCAATGCCATTAGCCAGCAGACTTAAATTCCCCTGTAATTTTCCATGGGCCCCTCGTTATTGGCACCTCTGACGGGTTAAGTATTTGAGTCCAGGTTCAGCTTTAATGGATGACTGCATGGTGGTGGGGAGCAGGGGAGAGGCTCACGATTTCCCCCCCCCAACCACTCTCTGTCTGCACGTCCCAATGAGACAATCACTGACACTACCCAGCATCCCTCATTACACCAACAGGAGAGATCAAATGGAGGAAACCAAGGAAGAAACAGAGGAGATCCGGGTTGGACAACCCCTGTTTCTTCTTTACTTACTGGAACCAACTGTCTCCTGTCAAAACTAACTACACTGAACAAAAATATAAACGCTAAATATAAAGTGATCATCCCATGTTTCTTGAGCTAAAATTAAAGATCCAAGAAATGTTCCATAAAGCACAACAATCTTTTTTCTCTCAAATGTTGTGCGCAAATTTGTTTACATCCCTGTTAGTGAACATTTCTCCTTTGCCAAGATAATCCATCCACCTGACAGGTGTGGCATATCAAGAAGCTGATTAAACAGCCTGATCATTACACAGGTGCACCTTGTGCTGGGGACAATAAAAGGCACACTCTAAAATGTGCAGTTTTTTCAAACAACACAATGCCACTGATGTCTCAAGTTTTGAGGGAGCGTGCAATTAGCATGCTGACTGCAGGAATGTCCATCAGAGCTGTTGTCAGAGAATTGAATGTTCATTTCTCTACCATAAGCCACCTCCAACGTCGTTTTAGAGGATTTGGCAATACGTCCAACCGGCCTCACATCCACAGACCCACGTGTATGGTGTCGTGTTGGTGAGCAGGTTGCTGATGTCAACACTGTGAACAGAGTGCCCCATTGTGGCGGTGGGGTTATGGTATGGGAAGGCATAAGCTACGGACACCGAACACAATTACATTTTATCGATGGCAATTTCAATGCAGAGATACTGTGAGATACTGTGAGATTGTCGTGCCATTCATCCGCCGCCATCACCTCATGATTCAGCATGATAATGCATAGCCCCATGTCGCTAGGATCTGTACACAATTCCTGGAAGCTGAAAATGTCCCAGTTCTTCCATGGCCTGCATACTCACCAGACATGTCACCCATTGAGTATGTTTGGGATGCTCTGGATCGATGTGTACGATAGCGCGTTCCAGTTCCCGACAATATCCAGCAACTTCGCACAGCCATTGAAGAGGAGTGGGACAACATTCCACAGGCCACAATCAACATCCTGATCAACTCTATGTGAAGGAGATGTGTCGCGCTGCATGAGGCAAATGGTGGTCACACCAGATACTGACTGGTTTTCTGATCCACGCCCCTACCTTTTATTTATGGTATCTGTGACCAACAGATTCACATTTGTATTCCAAGCCGTGTGAAATCCATAGATTAGGGCCTAATGAATTTATTTCAATTGACTGATTTCCTTATCTGAACTGTAACTCAGTCAAATCTTTGAAATTGTTGCATGTTGCGTTTATATTTTTGTTCAGTATAATACCAATACCAAGTAGGCAAAACTGGTTGCAAGCCTCAATTTGGTGTCTTTTATGACGTTACGGTCAAGTTGTATACTAGTTGTATTCAGAAAGTTTTGTTAACATCTTTTTAGCAACCAGAAAAAGCTGTCTTTATTGAGTTGTAATCAGTGGCGTGCATTTTCTTAAATGTAACCTTTATTTATACAGGTTTTTCTCATTGGATAAAAACGATTTTTCAAGAGAGATCTGGTCCAATAGCAAGAAGGGGGAACACAGTTTCAGACAAAACAACGTACATAGACGAACACAACATTGAACAAAACTATAGACACACGTACAATACAACAATTACATAATACATAAAGAAACACAATAGTCATAACTCAAAAGCAGCTGACCTAAAGACAATTACACTCTTCTATGATAGTTACATCGACCAAGTGTTTAAACTCCACCAACGTGACTAGATCATCACATTTTTAAATGTTCAGGAGAGAATTCCAGGACCACAGAGCTGAATAATTATAACTATTTCTACCATGACCTGTTCTAATACTTGGTACTGTTAAAAGCAAATGAGAATGGGACCGTAATTGATATTTATTTACTGACCTGCTTAAAAAAAGAACAGAGACAAAGTGGCATTTTACCCAATATGGCCTTGTAAATCTGTGTATTCATGGATGCCAAGGGAAGCCAGGCTTCCCCAAATACTTGATCAATAAAAAAATACAAAATTATAAAATAACTATTAATTCTCCTCTCTGTGTTTTCATAATTTTCCGTACATTTGCAAGTGGCTGAATCTCACTGGAGAAATCATCTGAGCGAGGGAAGCGGCACCTCTCTGTCTCAGTATGTGTAGCCCATGTGACAGATTCTGTGTGGAACAAAATAATATTTGATTGATGCCAGCAAGCGTTTGGCCTCGCTTGATAAAAAAAGTGTAAATAATTAGCCAATCAGCATTGAGCTGAGCTCAACTGTGGGTTGTCCTGGTGCAGCAAAATGCCCCCCAAGGGAGGCCAGTTTAGATTGGGCTTCACACCAATCAAATCACATCCTAAGCAAAACTTCATCATTGTCAGATAAACCTGACTGTTTCCGGTCTGCTTGTGTTGATGTCCTGCAGTATCTAGCTTGCTAAATCAGCCCTTGCCTAAGCCATGGATGGAGATGTGCATTTGGATATGTGGTTTTGATTACGACGGCGATTCTGATCTAACCATAAAGTCATATGTTGTGCCACTGGCCTAAGACGATTGAAGTGAAATATGTAGCCTAGATGTAGTCCCCACACACACACACACACACACACACACACACACACACACACACACACACACACACACACACGCACACACACACGCACACACGCACACACGCACGCACGCACGCACGCACGCACGCACGCACGCACGCACGCACACCCACACACACACACACACACAGAGAAATCAGTACCATGGACAGCCACATGTTACTTAGCAACATTCATTGGACTAAATTGTTTTTGGTATTTTAACATTTGTTTTCAGTGTATTAAACTAAGCATGTACTGTATAGCCTTACTCCTGATGTCTTTGTGCGGACTTGCAGTAACTACTTAAACTGTCGAAAACATCAACTTCCTCGACCATGCTGCAGGTCATATAACTGTTTGTTACTTGGAATATTTGCTTTCTTTGTGGACTTTGCTCTCCAGGTTTTGTGATGAAACAAACGTATGTGCGGTTGAATTTAGTCCGCCACTGTGTGACCGTTGTCTTTTTGTTGTCACGGCCTTATTGTATATCACGGTGGCGTATGAACGAATGGGTTATAGAGCAAACAACGTGATTATCACAACATAGGTTGTAATATGCCTTTTCTGTTGGCTTGGCTTCCCCACTGATTTTGCCCACGCACCGCTACCGGTTGTAACCTATGAGTTGTCTTTACCTGCATAACAGAGACCGATTGGTTATAATCTGGTTGCAAGATGTCTTCATAACCGGAAATCCAATTTACATCCGTGTTGCCTGCTGTGTAGGGACTAGGAATAGAACTGTCCCTGGGTCAGTGATTAGTGAAAGATTAAATACACGTTCACCAATGATTGCCTGGCAATAGAGACACTATGAAATCATTCTTTACAGAGTCTTATCAAAGGCTAAATTAAATGTTGAATGTCACATCATCAACTATAAGACAGGTCTATTGTGAGTTGTGGTTCTATAGATGTTTGAAACTAAACCGATTTATCTTTCTCTCCCCCCCTCTCTCTCTCTTTTTTTATTTCTCTCTCTTTCTCTCACTCTCCCTCCTCTCTCTCTGCCCTGTTCCTATGACATTGCCCACAGTGTGCTGCTTTGTGCCAGGGGAGTAGGCTTTGTCAGGGCTAAGATAAACAAACCACAGAGGTAAATAAATATATAAATAAACAAGAGCAATTTAGGTCTATTGTAATTTGTATAACGTTTGACAACCTTGCTGGAAAGTTTCACCCCAGAAATGCTAAGTACTCCCAGCAGGAGTCAGTCAGTGAGAAGGGGCTCTTTGGTTTTTAATGTATTCCTAGGCTGCCGAGAGGTCTCCAAAACGGCAGAGATGTGGAGATGACATACACACGCATGTCTAAAGCTAGGCACTGAAGGAGTGTTGCTAATGGGCCTGTTTTTAATGAGCCAAGAAAGAGGAAGGGAGGAGTGACCCGACGAAGGTGAATATCTCTCTCTCTCTGTCTCTCTCTCTCTGTCTCTCTCTCTCTGTCTCTCTCTCTCTGTCTCTGTCTCTCTCTCTCTCTCTCTCTCTCTCTCTCTCTCTCTCTCTCTCTCTCTCTCTCTCTTTCTCTCTCTCTTTCTCTCTCTCTCTCTTTCTCTCTCTCTCTCTCTCTCTCTCTCTCTCTCTCTCTCTCTCTCTCTCTCTCTCTCTCTCTCTACACACACACACGCTAATACTCAAACATACACTCACACACACAAGCGTGCTAACAGACACATATGCACACGTGCACACACACAGACACACACACACACTGTATACATAGATTTATCTCTGCGCTGAAAGTTATACTTTGCTATTGTGTATGATTTTTATGTACATGGTCAGCAACAAAACTGTTCATTTCATATTCACATGTTTTTTCCCCCCAGGACCGTGTCAATGATTGTAAGGTTTATTTTCCATTCTGTGAGAAAATAGAAAAGAAAATCATTACAAACTACTCCAAAATGCATTGTGGTACTGTATTTCAAAATGTGCCGCTTTCATCATCATCAGCCAACAAGATCTCATAGTTTCCCCTCGAAATTCAACGTATTATGAAAGAACGTCTTTTTTTAAAACGCATTAATTCCACGTGGTTACAGGGTTAAAACAGAAACAACTCAAAGGTTTACCGTTTAGGCATTCATTCTGAGTGGTTAAGGTTTGAGCTATGGTTTGGGGAAGGCTTCAAACAATATAATAAAAAACTATGCACTAATTCCATCAAGTATCATCAAGTATTCTGACGGCTTGCTAGGGCACTGTAAAATGTGTTGGCGCAGTGGTCTAACCAGCATGCTCTGGCTCTGAGCATCATGAGTTTGCCCCAGTGCCGTGCAATCATTTTTCTTTGTTTTTGTGAGAGCCGAGAGGATATGTACTTTAAAACGTCTGAAATCGAAGTCTATTTCTAGTGATCAGGCTGCATCACAACTCACACTGTTGGCACAGCACTGCCATTCAAGCTACGAGTTGCAGAAGATGCTTCTATTTCTTTCAATTTACCATTCCCATTAGTCCAACACGTATCCCAAGATGATGACACCCATTTCACTGGTGTTCAGTCATTTTAGCTCCATTCATTTTCCAGGTAGAAGAGAGATGAGCTTAACATGATGCAGTTCTCCAGATGACCAAAAGATGGCACACTGTGGTAAGAGAGTAGCCTGTAGCCTACAGTATACTACTGGTAGGACTGAGGCATGTGCTACTGTTGCTGTTACCGCTCTGTAGTTACATGTTCGGGAATGGTGCAACACTACAGCACGTTCAGATAGAAATGCGTCATGTAGAACCAACCCGATTGTCTGCCATGTAGAATAAGGAAATCATGTCCGCTCTAGTCATTCCATTTCTATCTGCAACATTCTGACAGAACTTTTGGATGGAAATGTACTGTGTAGAACAAAACCGATTGTCTGCCATGTGGAATAGCGGGATCGTGTCAGTTCTACTCGTTACATTTCTATTGGCAACGTTCTGAATGTTTCACCTTTTTGAACACACCGCTGGTTAGGGGAAGAGCTAGAGAAGCACTTGATGTGAACAAATGTAATGTGCACATGTAATATCTTTGCCCCTGTTGTTTAACATGCTTGGCTGCTTACACAGTGAAAAAATCTGTTGTTCTGCCCCTGAACAAAGCAGTTAACAAACTGTTCCCAGGACATCATTGTTAATAAAAATGTGTTCTTAACTGACTTGCCCAGTTAAATGATGATATATACTAGTCCATTTCATCTAGAGAGGAGTATAAGTGTTGTAAATTTGTCACGCCCTGACCTTAGAGAGCTTTTTATGTATCTATTTTGGTTTGGTCAGGGTGTGATTTGGGTGGGCATTCTATGTTCTTTTTTCTATGTTTTGTATTTCGTTGTTTTGGCCGGGTATGGTTCTCAATCAGGGACAGCTGACTATCGTTGTCTCTGATTGGGAACCATACTTAGGTAACTTTTCCCCACCGATGCTTTGTGGGTAGTTATTTTCTGTTTTGTGTTTCTGCACCTGACAGGACTGTTTCGGTTTCGTTCCTTCTCGTTGTTATTTTTGTTATAGTGTTCAGTTTAAATAAAAAGCATGAACACTTACCACGCTGTGCTTTGGTCCGATTATTCCTCATCCGACTACGACACCCGTGACAAATTTTGAGTGCACACATCACTATCTTTTTCGTCTTTCATAAAAGTGAATTGTCAGTGTCTCAAATTTAGTTATTCTAATCCACCCCAAACAGAGGAAAATGTCATTCTTTAATTGAAGGTAATATTTTACAGTGCTAGTATTTTGTAATTATGATGTACTGTTTGTATCACCTGATAAATAACAGTTGTATTATTATAAAATGTATCAAAAAGCACATTCTCCTTTTAAACGGCTTTTTCTTCCATTGTCCAATTAGTTTTATCTAAGCACAGCTTCTGTTGATTGAGTTTATTATTTTTCCTTTTTAGACAGCCATTTGTATTTGCAGATAGGGATGATTGGAATGTCCCCATTAAATTGGGTTAATTGCATACGGACTTGGGATTTGGGAATCACTACATTATCACTGACAGAAATATAATCTGTGGAATGTGCGCTCCTTTTGCTGTGTCGGTACGTCCTCTGTAAAGATTTACAACAGTGGTGCTATCTTCTTAGCACATCAGTTAGCAATATAACCCATGCAAAAATCTAATTTTTATTATATTCCTACAATTCAATCTAATTTCATAATTTGAATGAACCTTCATTTTTATAATTAACCAATTAATATCCTTTATAAACGTTGGTAAATGAAGCCTCTCTTATTTTGTGTTTTTGAATGCTGTCACAGTGTATCTAAGCATTGGGTTTGAGGTGAGTGGACTGCTCCTTTCCCACAGCCTGACTACAGCTATTCTGTCCCCAGTACACCTCCATAGCGCAGGTCCTTGCCCTAATTTACTCTACTCAAATACACAGCTCTCCTTTCCAGACTGACACGCACGCACACACACACACACACACACACACACACACACACACACACACACACACACACACACACACACACACACACACACACACACACACACACACACACACACACACACACACACACATACACACAAACACGATACTGCTGAAAATCAATGTGACAGGTTTCAGTCTTCCCTCAGCATACACATCCTCTCCTAGAACCTCTTCTGATATCTGATCCATTACCTCCCTCCTCCACACACTCACATGCACTGGAACACACAAGCGTACAAACACACTCACACACACATACACGCATACACGCATGCGCACACACACAAACACACACATAAACGCACACACACCCTCCCCCTGGCCGTTCTAAGCCCCTATGAGCCATATGAAATGTACTCTGTGCAGGAGAAACCAGATACTGCTCGCTGTGTCACATCGCGTTGCCAGAAAGTGTCAGGGCCAGGCTTGTTTGACTGCCAGGCATTCTGACAGTGTCAGTCATCTGCTCAGAGAACCCAGTGTGTACCCACAAGCAGTACAGAGACAGAGACAGGGAGCTGAGAGCTCTCCACAAGCTACATGGATAATGGAGTGATAGTCCGTGTGTGTGTGTGTGTGTGTGTGTGTGTGTGTGTGTGTGTGTGTGTGTGTGTGTGTGTGTGTGTGTGTGTGTGTGTGTGTGTGTGTGTGTGTGTGTGTGTGTGTGTGTGTGTGTGTGTGTGTGTGTGTACAAGTACAAGTACAAGTCAAAAGTTTGGATTATTTTAACTATTTTCTACATTGTAGAATAATAGTGAAGACATCAAAGCTATGAAATACCACATATGGAATCATCAAGTAGCCACCCTTTGCCTTGATGACAGCTTTGCACACTCTTGGCATTCTCTCAACCAGCTTCACCTGGAATTTTCCCACATACAGTGGGGCAAAAAAGTATTTAGTCAGCCACCAATTGTGCAAGTTCTCCCACTTAAAAAGATGAGAGAGGCCTGTAATTTTCATCATAGGTACACTTCAACTATGACAGACAAAATGAGAAAAAAATCCAGAAAATCACATTGTAGGATTTTTAATGAATTTATTTGCAAATTATGGTGGAAAATAAGTATTTGGTCACCTACAAACAAGCAAGATTTCTGGCTCTCACAGACCTGTAACTTCTTCTTTAAGAGGCTCCTCTGTCCTCCACTCCTTACCTGTATTAATGGCACCTGTTTGAACTTGTTATCAGTATAAAAGACACCTGGTCACAACCTCAAACAGTCACACTCCAAACTCCACTATGGCCAAGACCAAAGAGCTGTCAAAGGACACCAGAAACAAAATTGTAGACCTGCACCAGGCTGGGAAGACTGAATCTGCAATAGGTAAGCAGCTTGGTTTGAAGAAATCAACTGTGGGAGCAATTATTAGGAAATGGAAGACATACAAGACCACTGATAATCTCCCTCGATCTGGGGCTCCACGCAAGATCTCACCCCGTGGGGTCAAAATGATCACAAGAACGGTGAGCAAAAATCCCAGAACCACACGGGGGGACCTAGTAAATGACCTGCAGAGAGCTGGGACCAAAGTAACAAAGCCTACCATCAGTAACACACTACGCCGCCAGGGACTCAAATCCTGCAGTGCCAGACGTGTCCCCCTCTTTAAGCCAGTACATGTCCAGGCCCGTCTGAAGTTTGCTAGAGAGCATTTGGATGATCCAGAAGAAGATTGGGAGAATGTCATATGGTCAGATGAAACCAAAATAGAACTTTTTGGTAAAAACTCAACTCGTCGTGTTTGGAGGACAAAGAAAGCTGAGTTGCATCCAAAGAACACCATACCTACTGTGAAGCATGGGGGTGGAAACATCATGCTTTGGGGCTGTTTTTCTGCAAAGGGACCAGGACGACTGATCCGTGTAAAGGAAAGAATGAATGGGGCCATGTATCGTGAGATTTTGAGTGAAAACCTCCTTCCATCAGCAAGGGCATTGAAGATGAAACGTGGCTGGGTCTTTCAGCATGACAATGATCCCAAACACACCGCCCGGGCAACGAAGGAGTGGCTTCGTAAGAAGCATTTCAAGGTCCTGGAGTGGCCTAGCCAGTCTCCAGATCTCAACCCCATAGAAAATCTTTGGAGGGAGTTGAAAGTCCGTGTTGCCCAGCAACAGCCCCAAAACATCACTGCTCTAGAGGAGATCTGCATGGAGGAATGGGCCAAAATACCAGCAACAGTGTATGAAAACCTTGTGAAGACTTACAGAAAACGTTTGACCTCTGTCATTGCCAACAAAGGGTATATAACATAGTATTGAGATAAACTTTTGTTATTGACCAAATACTTATTTTCCACCATCATTTGCAAATAAATTCATTAAAAATCCTACAATGTGATTTTCTGGATTTTTTTTTCTCATTTTGTCTGTCATAGTTGAAGTGTACCTATGATGAAAATTACAGGCCTCTCTCATCTTTTTAAGTGGGAGAACTTGCACAATTGGTGGCTGACTAAATACTTTTTTGCCCCACTGTATGCTGAGCACTTGTTGGCTGCTTTTCCTTCACTCTGCGGTCCAACTCATCCCAAACCATCTCAATTGGGTTGAGGTCGGGTGATTGTGGAGGCCAGGTCATCTGATGCAGCACTCCATCACTTTCCTTCTTGGTGAAAGGTGTGTTTTGGGTCATTGTCCTGTTGAATAACAAATTATAGTCCCACTAAGCACAAACCAGATGGGATGGTGTATCGTTGCAGAATGCTGTGGTAGCCATGCTAGTTAAGTGTGCCTTGAATTTGAAATAAATCACTGACAGTGTCACCAGCAAAGCACCACCACACCATCACACCTCCTCCTCCATGCTTCACGGTGGGAACCACACATGCAGAGATCATCCGTTCACCTACACCGCGTAGACACAGTAGTTGGAACCAAAAATCTCTAATTTGGACTTATCAGACCAAAGGACAGATTCTCACACGTCTAATGTCCATTGCTCGTGTTTCTTGGCCCAAGCAAGTCTCTTCTTTTTATTGGTTTCCTTTAGTAGTGGTATCTTTGCAGCAATTTGACCATGAAGGCCTGATTCACGCGTTCTCCTCTGAACAGGTGATGTTGAGATGTGTCTGTTACTTGAACTCTGTGAAGCATGAATTTGGGCTGCAATCTGAGGCTGGTAACTCTAATGAATACATCCTCTGCATTAGAGTTAACTCTGGGTCTTCCATTCCTGTGGCGGTCCTCATGAGAGCCAGTTTCTTCATAGTGCTTTATGGTTTTTGCGACTGCACTTGAAGAAACTTTCAAAGTTCTTGAAATGTTCCGCATTGCCTGACCTTCATGTCTTAAAGTAATGATGGACTGTTGTTTCTCTTTGCTTATTTGAGCTGTTCTTGCCATAATATGGACTTGGTCTTTCAGCAAATAGAGCTATATTCTGTGTACAACCATGACCTGGCTCAAGCGCATTAAGACACACCTGTTAATTGAAATGCATTCCAGGTGACTACCTCATGAAGATGGTTGAAAGAATACCAAGAGTGTGCAAAGCTGTCATCAAGGCAATGGTGGCTACTTTGAAGAATCTCAAATATAGAATATATTTTGATTTGTTTAACACTTTTTAGGTTACTACATGATCCCATATGTGTTATTTCATAGTTTTGATGTCTTCACTATTATTCAATGTTGAAAAATATAAAAAATAAAGAAAAACCCTTGAATGAGTTGGCGTGTCCAAACGTTTGACTGGTACTGTAAGTGTGTGTGTGTTCATATGTATTTTTAATGCTTGTGTGTGTGTGTGTGTGTATGCAGTCGAGTCCTTAGTGCTGTGATAGTCTGTGTGTGTGTATGTGTGTGTGTGTGTGTGTGCGTGCATGCGTGTGCATGTTAGGGGTGGGGACTTTGACAGATTGAGGCTGATTGAGGTGCTTATCTTGTCAAGTTTGATGGGTAGACGCTCATTTTTATTTCATTGTATGTTTATTTATTTCTGAAGCTCAGATGGAGAGCGAGTGCAGTATGTTGGCCCAGAGGAGTAGAGAGTATGACACACACATGCACAAACACACACAAACACACACACAAACACACACACACCAAATGTGATGGCAACCTGGTTTGTCAGTCTTTCCAACAGCACTCAGCAAGGTGAGGTCCCATGTGGCCCTGCAGATATCCGAGACAGGAGGACAGGAGACCTGGATACCAACACCTCCTGGCCTCTATCCTCACTCCTCCCTGCCTCTCCTCACCCCTCACCCCATGCCTGCCTCTTACACGCAGAACAGCCATCCTCTGAAGGGCCTGGCGGACTGAAGGTGATGGACAGAGAATCTCCAGTGTGAACTCGAGAAGAGAAGAGTGACCCCACGATGTCTCTTTCTCTCTCTCTCTCTCTCTCTCTCTCTCTCTCTCTCTCTCTCTCTCTCTCTCTCTCTCTCTCTCTCTCTCTCTCTCTCTCTCTCTCTCTCTCTCTCTGGGAATCACTACATAATCATTGACAAAAATATAATCTGTGGAATTTGCGCTCCTTTTGCTGTGTCGGTACGTCCTCTGTAAAGATTTACAACAGTGGTGCTATCGTCTTAGCACATCAGTTAGCAATATAACTCATGCAAAAATCTAATTTTTATTATATTCCTACAATTCAATCTAATTTCATAATTTCATTTTTATAATTAATCAATGTCGGCTACATTTATACAGTACTATCCTTTATAAACGTTGGTAAATGAAGCCTCTCTTATTTTGTGTTTTTGAACGCTGTCACAGTGTATCTAAGCATTGGGTTTGAGGAGAGTGGACTGCTCCTTTCCCACAGCCTGACTACAGCTATTCTGTCCCCAGTACACCTCCATAGCGCAGGTCCCTGCCTTAATTTACTCTACTCAAATACACAGCTCTCCTTTCCAGACTCACACACACACACACACACACACACACACACACACACACACACACACACACACACACACACACACACACACACACACACACACACACACACACACACACACACACACACACACACACACACACACACACACACACGATACTGCTGAAAATCAATGTAACAGGTTTCAGTCTTCCCTCAGCATACACATCCTCTCCCAGATACACTCCATCTCTCTCAGGGAAAGGTCTGTCTGCCTGACTGACTGTCTGTCTGTCCGTCTGTCAAAGTGCCAAGAGGGGGGAGTTCTTCTGACTTCTAACTATCTGTTGAAGAAACAGGTCTTAGCTTTTACGAATGATTAATAAACAAATCTGTTAACAATGCAGCAGACATTTTACAGAAAGGTTCATTTCAGGAAACACAATCTCCCTTTTGTTAATAATGTCCATTAATCATGGGAGGATGTCACTTAACGCAAGGTTAATGAAACATTGTTAATGCATCGCTAATCTATTCCGAGTCAGAAAGCCCTTATAACTGTAATTCGTAACCCCTAAACTATTTCCTGGAGAATTTTAAGTGGCTGATTGATGGGTGTAGGACAGGGGATGTCCATTATTTTTAAGTGGAAACACAAAGGAAGCATGTGGGGGTCAACCTGGGCAGAACTCAGAAAGCTTTACCTGTCCAAGGCCGTAATGAACCAATGCAAAGATATATGAGCAACACTTTGGAGAAGAATTTAAGTAGGACATAACAGCTTCATAATGGATTTACTGTGGCAGTCACCACCATTCATTAACAATCAGCGATAACATCCACAGTCGCCTTCCATAATGCTCTGCTTTGAGATGTGTAGTCCTACAGTATATTCCATCATGCTGATAGTCTGTGACTTATACACGACTTACATGACTGAGGCCAGGATTCAATCCAGACTGCGGAAGAACCGCATTGTAGCACGGTTGTATTGCCTTTAAATGGTGAATGGCCGAAAAGGAGCAACAGGATGGAATCCTGGGGAAGGAAGTGATCAGGTTGGCATGTGATATAGTCTGTGTTTAAGTCTCAGAGATATGACACCAGTCATACTAACCTATGGTTGGGGCACATGCCCTTGTCTCCGGGCCATAAGTCCTTCACTCCAATAATTGTTCTTCCGCTCCCTGGCCCATATTCACAAAGATTCTCAGAGTATTGCTGATCTAGGATCAGTTTTGCATTTTAGATATTGATATTGATTAGACTTATATGGATAGGGGGAGCCTGATCCTAGATCAGCACTCACCATTACTTTGAGACGCTCTGTGAATTACGGGCCCCGAGCTCAAACCACCACTTCAACTTAAACAGAGTATTGTCATAGTTTGTGTGACAATGGTGTTAGCATGGAGTGCTAACTGCTTAGCGTTACATTAGCGTTTGTTGTAGTCTGACTCGCTGTCTGGTTGCAGCTCAGCTGCTCAGCTCCTAGGCGTTTGGAGAAGCGGATGGCTGTATGATTGATTGTTTGATGACAGTGTTGGGGCTTGCATCTCTATCCCTTTCGTCGGCGTCTCTGAAGAGCCGTGACATTAGATGTTTGATGTTGGTGTGTCGATCTGATGTGCAAACACAAACCCTACCAGAGACCAGGCAGCTTTTTTTACACAGCGTTTGGTGTTTTTTTCTGCTGTTTTGAGAATGTAGTCAAGTCTTCCCTTCCGTTCTTTGAAAGTTTGTTTTTAAATCTGATATTTGCCCAAATTGAAGTGTTTAAAAAAGGATTGTCATTTGGGATGAATTACTTTTTTGGAATAAATGTTTTCCATTGGAAAACCTGTTGGTTTTCAATAAGATGTTGGTGTGTGATGTTGTGACGCAGTCTGTATGTTTGTGTGTGTGTGTGTGTGTATGGTTGTATGTGATACAGAGGGGACGAGGTAGAACAGATTCTGGTCAATATGAGCTCTAATAAACCAGGAGTTCATTTCCACCCTGCTCTCCCCCTGGCCAGGGGCCACTCCATATACAAGTCAAATCGGCTTTTTGCCTCCCAAAGCTCTGTGATTTATGACCCACTTCCATTGACCAGACCAGCTACTTTCATTTTTGTTAAATCATGCTGGCCCCTAAATGAAACTATTGATTTACAGTCAACTTACTGAGGATTTAATTTGTATTTGGAAAATTAAAGCAGGTAAAGCGTTATAATTTCACACTACAATGGAAATAGCAGTATAATCCCCCACCAGCCCGGCATCGCTGAAACATCACACTGCTACTCTGCCTCCCCCTCTCTCCTCTCTTGTTCTCTTTGTGTAGCCATTAAGGAATTTTGGATTGGGAGACGAGGGATTTATGGGCCTGGGAGTCATAGTTGGACTGTCCCAGAGTTATTGGCCTCTGTCCAGACCTGTGGAGAGCTGTGGCGCATGAGGACTGGACCGTCGCCGCTCACCCTTTGTCCCTCTTTGACCTTGACTTGCACTGCCGGCTCCACCGCCCCCCCTCCTCCTCGTCCCCGGGAATCTTCCCTGGAATCCCCACCTCTTCCCTGGGATGAGATGGACAGCGTGGCAGCCTCACCTCCCCTCATCCTGGCCCCGCTGAACACTCTCTTCACCAAGCCCTTCATTAACTCCCCACCCCCACCCCTCTCAACCCTCCTCTCACTGGCATTGAAAAGGCACTGTCTTTAAACCTGTCCTCATCCAGCGCCCTAGCGTTGAGGTTTCAATAGGGGCTGTGCGGGGGCGGGAGGGTGGATCGTTCTCTCGCCCCCTCGCTGGCGGCTTATATTATATTTAGTCATAATAATCACAGCTATCTGTGGCCCGGCTCCCCCCTCTCCTCTCCCTTTTTTTGTTTGAGTCTCCCACTCGCAGGCTGGTAGGATGGGAGTGCTGTCTCCGTCGCCTCCTCACCTCAGCAGGGCTGTGTGGTGTCGCTCACAGGCCCATAAAGGAGAGGGAGGAGCGGAAGGACGTGAAGCTCTAGGGTGTCATTAACTCCTTTCTCCTGCCCAGGAGGAAACAGCGGGTTGACTAGCGTGAGCCTGATCCCCCTCCTCACCCTTTCTCACCCCTCACACAAGCCCCCTCGCGACCCCCACCCCCAAGCCCCTCCATAAGTGTTTATTAACATGTCGTTGACTTCCCCAGGGTCTTTAAGCTAAAACTGCTAATGCTACCCCCTCCCACCATCCTCACGCACACAGTTGACGCTTGTGCTGTTATCGGGATAGACCTGCAGAATGTCGGACTCTTCACCTTTCCCCCGCTTCTTCTCTTTCTTTTTGCTTTCTTTTGTTCAGTGGTGATAGCACAGCTGACACCATAGATGTACAACAACACATTTAAATGGCGAACTTAAAGGCAAATGTCACTGTGCACTATTTAAAAGACCTGTCTCGCTTGCCCTTTTTGAAAAATGTATCTAAAAAGAGGTTCACCAAAGATTTCTGTGAGGAAAACATTTCTAAAATAAACAGCTTTTTTTTTTGTGTAACATCAAACGCTGCAGCAGTCTCATCCCAAACATGGAACGGAGGGCTCCGGTCAGCGTCTTGAGAAGCGGGGGGGGAGGTTTTCTGAGAAATTCTGTAGTGCAGTGGGGACAAGAGGCAGCTGGCGGCGAGGGAAGGGTGGATGGATTCTGGATGGTCCGGGACAGTTCAGTTCTTGACTGTGTGTAGATCCCCGAGGGAGGGGCGGAAAGGGTTGGGGAGTGGGGGGCCCATGAAGCCCCATGTCTTTCTCCTCCCATAAACATCATGAGGGGTGATGGCTTTAAAAAGCGCTGAATGACGTCTGTGAATGGAGGAACGCTAGTGATTAATCACCACGGTGATTCTCATGGAAATCAACCCTGTCGAGAGAGAGAGAGAGAGAGAAGGGAGGGAGAGAGAGAGGGGAGAGAGAGAGGGGGGAGGGGTTCACAACCGTGTGAAACCATTTCGGGCAAATACTGGGGAGCCTGATTGCTCACAAGGGGATTTATATGTTATTAAAAAAAAGAGGTTCTGTGACCACAATGGGCTCCTCCCCTGCAGATGCATTACAGTTACGGTGTTTTTTTTAATCTATAGCTTATAGATTAGAGGGACGATTCTGCTCGTTCCGCATATTAATGTCACACTCGGAGAGTGAGCAAATGACGTGGTTTGGCTCAGTTACTAATCGTATGCCATTCAATGAGCCAACACTATAGAATTAGAAAAGCAGAGAAAATGAGTCACAGGCTCATATACTAGTACCGTGCTGTGGTCCTCAGTTGGTTATAACGTGGGGAAAGCAACGTGAAGGCTGTGGGTTAAATTTCTGCAGGGATCACATGCTTACACAAAACATTTCGAATTTACTGTATGTGCAAATGTATATTTCAGCGTACTGTAAGTGCCTTTGGATAACTGTATCCGCTAAGGCATATGTTTACTAAATATATATTTAGTATAGGCAGAAATATGGAACACGTGAGACCCTTAACGTCACTTCATGTTCCCATCAGGTGAATTAGCTGATGTGTTGTTGTGGTTAGGGGGGATACAGGCTGCAGGTGGGATGGAGGTGTTGGATGTAGTGTCACCGCCTCAGATTTCCCTGTGGGGCGGTTCTGCCTGCTATGCTGCTGGTTCCGTATTGACTTGAGTATTGTCCTCTAACAGGTCATTCCGATCTCAATGATAAATATTGTTTTTCCACAGACAGAGATGGATCTGTGTGCAGAAATCTTCAAATATATCTCCGGCTGCCATTCCTGAGCAATGTAGGAATTCATACCGGTACCTCTTCGTGACAATGCCTCCAAAAGTTACGGCTGACACGGAGAAATGAATGAAAGTTAAATAGAATTTTGAGTGTTTGTCAGAGGTTGCGTTTATGCAGTTCCACGTTACGGCCTTCCTGAACCAATAAGTCTATGCCAGCATTAAAAGCAAATAGCCAAACAGAAAAATATGGTTGGAGGAAATTTGCCAAAGTGAGAAATTGATTTTCTTCTGGCTCTGGAGAGTACTTCATTCTTGGTCACAGCAGTAGGAGGGTTTAGAGACATGTTTTACTAACGGGAAGTGCAAAGGCACTGATGCAAAACCCTTTTTTTTAACGGTGCCTGGGAAAAATCGACTTCTCCTGTACGTCAATATTTTGTGGGGGTGCGCAGATGACACAATACTTTCCAGTCACACGTCACCTACAGGAGCACCTCATGGCCACCTTTCTGATTTAAAGCTACGGCAGAGCAACATGCTACCCATGTTATTATCAAAGTAGCATGGGCCACAGAGAGAGATGGTTTAGGGGATGTTGGGTTGGCTGGTACTGTGGTACTTTTACCAAAATAATTCTAACCACCGTTGAAGTGTCAACAATGCACAGGACCCTAATCCCTAACTATAAACCTAATAATTTTCTGACATGACTAAACATAAACCTACCCTACCCAAACTTACCCTACCAATACTCTTACTCAGAGGATGGTGATGATGCGGGTGATGACGATGATGTGGAGGAGCAGGAGGAGGAGGAGGAAGGTTATGTTAACAATGACATATGCAACGATGAAGGAGAGGATAATGAAAACGATGGAGGATGGAGGTAGTGATGCCAATCCTAATGATCAGAATTATTCTGATTAGTATAATGATGTTATCACTTGAGACACGATCATAACGCTCTGAAAACGAATCCGCTTTCACTTTGAGCTGTCACAGTTTCTGTCCACCTCAGCAACAACCTCGGTTTTATGAGGGAATAAGGAGAGGAAAATGTGAATAAGCGAATTTGGAAAGTCTGACTCCTCGGCTGTACTAATTTAGTGTGTGAGCTAAGTGGCTGCTTTTGATGTGAACGCCATTGTGTTCCTAACTATGCAGCAAACAATCGCTGTTCGGAGGCAAAGAATGACACAATGTGAACAATAGAACAATGAAGGCCTTTTTTCTCGGTTGCTGCCTGGAGGAAAAAGATCCTAACAAAACAAAACGGGGCTGGTATAATTGTTTTCTGAAGCTTTTGATTCAGGGATGTTAAATATGGCTGAAAAACAGACGTGACAAGATGCTAGAACATACAAAAGAATGGTCTGTGTGCCTGTGAAAAGCATAAGGTCTGAAAACAGGCTTCTTCATCCTCAAACAGAGGAGGAATGAATCTGAGTTCACATACATAAGCACAAACATATACATGCATCAATGCACGCATTGAGGGTACCACACACACACACACACAGGGTACCACACATTTCAGACATTCCTGGGTGATGCCATGTGTGTTAGTGTGTATGTTGACAGGGATCAGTGATGTGTGGGAAACCTTTCAGCCCTTCTCCCTATCCACAGCCATGCCATTGACAGTGTGAGACCTGCCACTGTGCTCCCTAACCACTATCTATCACTGGGAGCATGCAAAAGTCAATGCTACAGTGGACACACACACATGCGCAAACACACACACACACACACAAGTATGCACATGTAACAGTATAACTTTAAACCGTCCCCTCGCCCCGACACGGGCGCGAACCAGGGACCCTCTGCACACATCAACAACTGACACCCACGAAGCGTCGTTACCCATCGCTCCACAAAAGCCGCGGCCCTTGCAGAGCAAGGGGCAACACTACTTAAGTCTCAGAGCAAGTGACGTAACTGATTGAAATGCTACTAGCGCGTACCCGCTAACTAGCTAGCCATTTCACATCCGTTACACTCACCCCCCTTTCAACCTCCTCCTTTTTCCGCAGCAACCAGTGATCCGGGTCAACAGCATCAATGTAACAGTATAACTTTAGACCGTCCCCTCGCCCCGACCCGGGCGCGAACCAGGGACCCTCTGCACACATCAACAACGGTCGCCCACGAAGCATCGTTACCCATCGCTCCACAAAGGCCACGGCCCTTGCAGAGCAAGGGGCAACACTACTTAAGTCTCAGAGCAAGTGACGTAACTGATTGAAATGCTACTAGCGCGTACCCGCTAACTAGCTAGCCATTTCACATCCGTTACACACAGACACGCACACACTCACACACGTGTGCGTAAACATACACACACTAACACACACAAACACAGCCATAGAAAGCAGACACACCTTATGCAATTAAACAAGCAAATAGTTATTTATGTAGACGATGTGATGTTAATACAAACCAGTGAGCACACCTTAAACTTCAGAAAGCAATCATACACCTTGACTTATTTCACATTTTG
This sequence comes from Salvelinus namaycush, assembly GCF_016432855.1. Classification (NCBI taxonomy): domain Eukaryota; kingdom Metazoa; phylum Chordata; class Actinopteri; order Salmoniformes; family Salmonidae; genus Salvelinus; species Salvelinus namaycush. The sequence goes on along the minus strand of NC_052343.1, from coordinate 312,600 downwards.
TTGGGAATTCAAAATTGATTAAATATATTTTTTGGTAAGCAACTCCAGTGTATATTTGGCCTTGTGTTTTAGGATATTGTTTTTCTGAAAGTTGAATTTGTCTCCCGGTGTCTGATGGAAAGAAGACTGAACCAGGTTTTCCTCTACGATGTTGCTCCATTTCCGATTTTAACCCTATTCCGTACATTTTTTATCCTGAAAAACTCCCCAGGCTTTTATCTGTAAATGAACCTATGATATCAAGCCACACCCGGCCATGATTGCAGACACCTGTGTGTCCTTTGAAACTATATAAACTAGTGACCCGCAGTGTTTGTCATTATACCCCGATGAAGACTGCTTGTCTGTCGAAACGTTGGTTCTTAAATTATTGTTGTTGTTTCCTTGTCAATTCAGTGGAATTACGTTGAATTGACATCTGTGCCTAGTGGGAAGGCCTGGTATCCGCCTACTAGCATGTCTCTCTCTCTCTCAGATGATCCTACAATCGCTCTCTCAGCCAATCATAAACAGAGAGCACTCTAGGGTGTTGTTACACATACACAAATACACATAATATACATCACACACACACACGCACACACACACACACACACACACACACACACACACACACACACACACACACACACACACACACACACACACACACACACACACACACACACACACACACACACACACACACACACACACAATCGCTTTCAAACACCATTGCAAAACTATCCTTTAGTTGCTCTTGTCATGTCTATTTGTGATATATAGTACAATACAACACAGTATCTGAGACACACACCCTGACATCCTATACAATAACAGCACACAAAGGAATTGACACCCTGTACTTTTCCATTAGGGTCTTTCTCTAAATGGCCCCACTACCCATTTCAACCCCTGTAACACATACAGCTGATAATAGCAGACATGAATCTGTGTCTCTCTGCACTAAACAGATGCTGGCTGTCCATAAATCACATCACCTCCATTTTGTTTGAGAACAAAAAGCAATGTGTTTCAGCAGGCCTGGTAGGAATCCCATTGCCTCGCGTTGTGTTTTGTCCCTCTTCTCTTTCCTCTTCTCTCTTTCCTCTCTTCTCTCTGTCACGCTCCCGCTACTCCAGACGCAGTACAATAGGGGCAGCGAGGTGATGAATATTTGTGTCCGGCCTGGCGTTAAGATTTCATTAATCACGCAAAAGACTACTGAGAAGCAGCGTACCTGGTCCTAGCCAGCAGGCCTTGCACCATGCTCTCGGTATACATAAGCCTTACAGACCATTTGCAGACCAACCATCTTCTTTTTAGTTGTCGTTGTCTTCTCCTCTCTTTCTCTCTCTCTCGCCCCCTTTCTATCTGTCCTTATCTGTCGTGGCATGATGGAGTGACAGAAGAAAAGAGACAGAAAGGAGGGGATGATAAGGAGGTAAAATGTGCAACATTTACTCAAAAAGGGAAGGAAGGAAGGAGGGAGGGAGGGAGGGAGAGAGGGAAGGAGTGAAAACAAACGGGTGGGGTACAAGGACACCTGTGCCGCCAGGGCCTCGTTCACAAACCACTCAGCCTTGATAGGATTCACCAGGTGCCAAGGATACACACCAGTCGTTCACTCTCTCCCTCCCTCTGCCTCTCTCTCTCTCTCTCTCTCTCCCTTTCTCTGTCTCTCCCGCCCTTACTCTCCCTCGCACTCGCGTTCTGTCTGTCACTCAATTTCGTCTCGCTTTCCCTGTCTGTGTGTACCCTCCCTCCCTCTCTTTCTTCCTGTCTGTAGCCCAGAGCGGTGATGGATAGACATGTGCTGGCGTGCAGAAGAACCTATTTGGACTGGTGTGTCAGCCCATCTTTATCAAACGTTGTACAGGTATATTCTCTTGTTATGCTTCATTACTCTGGAATGGCGTGCCTGAAATGGTTGACTGCTCTGTCTTCTTCTCAGACCCCTCTGCCTCACCACTCCCTCTTTCTCTCTCTCTCTCTCTCTCTCTCTGTGCGCCTCCTCGCTTCCCCCCCCTCTCGTTTAGCTGCTGTGGTTCCCTGTGTGTGAGCTACGCTGGTCGAGCTCCAGGGGGACAGGCAGAGCATTGCCTTCTCTCCGCGGTTAGGGGAACATGGCACTGCCTGGGGGACAGATATTGATTCCACTGCCTGGCTAACAATGCTAACAATACCCCGCCCTCCCCTGCCAAACAGCTGCCATGCCACTCTGTCATTGGCTGCTGATCAATGTAGACCCTGCCAATCAGAATTCCTGAGAGGGCCTTGTTCCCTGATAATGACCTCAGGATGACACACACCCGAGAGACGTGTCAGGGCATATTTTAGGACAAAAAGATGTGTCACCTTACAAGACAGATTTCAATGACCATTCAGCTTATGACCGATCAAGTGAGCTAGGTATCTTTTGTTGACCATGTGTCATTCCAAGATTGTAGAATGTTGCATATATTATTTTTCTCCCAAGATTGAACCTTGGGTCAACTTTTATGAAGTGTGTCTCAGAAAACTACTCTGTGTCTGTCCAGTTTCATTTGACAGTATATCTGGGCTGCACACCTTGACTGCAAAGCCCCAGTGTGTATGTGTGGATGAATGTATCAAGCCAGAGGAAGTGGAGATCAATAGTAAATCCTCTTGAGCTGGTGGATATTTCTCCAGATAGGAGGGGAGTAGAGGGGATGGTCTTAACCAATCAATGGGGAGTACAGACACACATCCCTTGGACTTGATGGAAGTTTGAACTGATGTGAGATATGACTCAGGCCGGTGCTATACACCAACTGGAGGAAGTAAGAGTGGGTCATCACATACTGTGGGATTGAGTCATCGTTTTTTCAGCCTCTATTAAAGACATACACCGGAACTTTGGCAACTAGTAAGTCTTTTTGAAGTCTCCCGCTTTGGGATGGATGTGTCAATGTGTAGTTCATACATGCATAATCTATGCGAAGATTAACCACAAAATCCCTAGTTTGAAGGTGAATGTTTACTGGAAGCTGTGCAGTGACATTTTCCCTACATTTTCCCTCACGTGGGCCAGCCCTCTAGCAATTTGAGTTCCAGGCAATGAGCTTCCCTACAGGACTCCAATAGGACTGGTTCCAAAATCTGATATTATTTTTCTATTGGATTCTTGTATTGGAATTCCATAGGATTCTAATGCATTTCTTTTTCCATTTTGGTGACCCCCAAATCAAAATGCAGCTGGTTGTAACAATATTGATGTAACAATATTTCCAGTTTCCACGTGGTTTTTGAGTTGTTCCTAGTCAAAAAAAACAATCCTATTAGAATCCAATAGAAAATCGTATCAGATTTTGGAACCTATCCTATTGGATTTTATCCTACAGGAGTGTTTTTGGGGGGATTCTTGTATTGGAATCCTGTAAGATCCTATAGGTTAGAATTCTGTAGGAGTCCAATAGAATTGGTTCCAAAATCTGATAGGGTTTTTCTATTGGATTCTTGTATTGGAATCTTATCGGATCCTATAGGATACAATTCTATAAGTTACAAACCCCTAGGAGTCCAACATGACTGGTTCCAAAGTCTGATCGGATTTCTCTATTGGTTTCCAATAAAGCTACATATCTAATTTCCTGTAGGTGGACAGTATGTGTTACTACATGACATAACCTCACGTTTCGACCACATTGAATTGAGGGTGATTACGCATCCTTTTTACCTCAGATTAGAGATGTCGGCGTAATCGTTTATAGTCGTCACAAGGACACAAAAATCCATTGCTTCAAACAGATCAACATCATTGGTTTTGTACTGTTGAGTTTATTCATACGACCGTCTTCAGCAAATTCTCCTCTAACGAGTGATACGCAAATGATTTGAAGATTCAGTGTCGCCTTCGAATAGTGCTAGTTTAAACAGTGCATGCACACCAAACGTTTGTCGCTGCTCTGTGGATTTCAAATGTATATCAATATGAGTGCTTAAGAAGTTAGTGGTGCTTTTAGCTTTCTGCGTTGGCGACCCACTTGAAACAAAATGCAACAGTCCAAAATGTAGCTGGTTCTCTTCTACAAGTTGTCCTCTAACCAGTGATATACATACCATACACAGATACTGTGTGCTTTTTTTAGTGAGGTTAGTTTGAATACTACGTGTGACCCGACTCCCTCCTCTCGTTCTATTGATTTCAATGTGATCAATATGATTGCTTGTTGACAAATACGTGTTGTGTTCCATTTTGGTGACCCCCAAATCAAAATGCATCACTCAAACATATAGCTGGTTGTCTTCAACAGGTTGTCCTTTAATGAGTGATGTAACAATATTTCCAGTTTCCACGTGGTTTTTGAGTTGTGTTAGTTTCAACAGCCCATGCAACCTGATTTCCCCCCTAATCAATACGATGACTAATTGAGTTATTTTTGTACATTTTATGTCTAGCTTTTCAATGTATCACAGACTGTTTATTGATTGTTGATTTTGTCAACGGGAAGCAGTAACTGAATAATTTTCAACTTATGTTTTAGGAATATAAATATATATCCTGTACTCCCTGTTCACTCACGACTGCATGGCCAGGCACGACTCCAACACCAACATTACGTTTGATGACAACACAACAATGGTAGGCCTGATCACCGACAACGATGAGACAGCCTATAGGGAGGAGGTCAGAACAATCTCGCACTCAACGTGAGCAAGACAAAGGAGATGATCGTGGACTACAGGAAAAGGAGGGCCAAACAGCGGGTTGAGAGTTTCACGACAACACCTTTTCCCCCTCAGGAGACTGAAAAGATTTGGCATGGGTCCCCAGATCCGCAAACAGTTCTACAGCTGCACCATCGAGAGCATCCTGATCGGTTGCATCACCGCCTGGTATGGCAACTGCTCGGTGGCTGACCGTAAGGTGCTACAGAGGGTAATGCGTACGGCCCAATATATGACTGGGGCCAAGCTTCCTGCAATCCAGGACCTATAAACTAGGCAATGTCAGAGGAAGGCCCAAAAAATGGTCAAAGACTCCAGTTACCCAAGTCATAGACTGTTCTCTCTGCTATCACATGGCATGCGGTACCAGAGCGCCAAGTCTAGGACCAAAAGGCTCCTTAACAGCTTCTACCCCCAAGCTATAAGACTGCTAAACAATTGATCAAATGGCCACCCGGACTATTTACATAGTCCCGCTGTTTATTATCTGTTCATAGTCACTTTACTCCGACCTACATGTACAAATTACCTCAACTTACCTGTACCCCCGCACATTGACTCGGTTCCGGTACCCCCTCTATATAGCCTCGTTATCGTTATTTAATTTTATTGTGTTACTTTTTAGAACATTTTTTACTTGAGTTATTTGGTAAATATTTTCTTAACTCTATTTCTTGAACTGCATTGTTGGTTAAGTGCTTATAATTAAGCATTTCACGGTAAGGTTGTAGCATTTCACGGTACCTGTTGTATTCGGAGCATGTTGACAAATAGCATTTGGTTTGATTTGATTTTGACACGGGTTCAGCTCTTTGCCATTTGTGACAGCTAGCAAGATGCACACACAGCAGAGCAAGAGAGAGCGCAATGACTTGTGCACATACAGTGCATTCGGAAAGGACGTTTCATCCGTTTTAGAATAAGGCTGTAACGTAACAAAATGTGGAAAAAAGTCAAAGGGTCTGAATACTTTCCGAATGCACTGTATGTGACGTAGTAAGCAAGACCTCCCTAGGAGAATCTCAATTTCATTTCCTTGACTCCTTGCGTCCACTCTCCTCGCCTCCTTCTCAAAACTCATTTATGGAGAAGGTCAGAGGGGAGGGACCTCTTCACTTTTTTATCCAATGGGTTTTGTCAAGGACGCGAGGAGAGGATGTGAGGAGTCAGGGAAACGGAATTGAGATTCTCCCACTTTTACGTTCCCATTCCACTCCATTTGGATCTGTATGCACGGTAACGTCATGGGCAGTGCCTTTTCAAAGGAGCCAGAGTGGCCCTATAATCTATGACAGAAGGGGACACTTTGGGATTTAAAGCGAAACTATGGAAAACATAGCAGCCATAACTTTCTGGGTTAATTACGTTTGAAGTAAATGTCAGTGCATCCCAGACGTCTGGGACTCATCGGCCTCCTCGTAATACCAGCTTTTGTCATTCTATCAAACAAAATCACATTTGGACCAAAATATTTAGAGAACGAGCATGTTGGGGATTCGCTCCATGCTGTGCAGTAAATTAGCAGAGAAATGTAAACCAGGAACTCCTTTATGACATGCGCAGTAAACATGCTGTAAATTGGATTGTCAATGGTTGAATGATTTTTCATGGTTGAGATGCGAACGATGAGTGTAGGGCGTTTAAAGGGAGTGGTTGAGTTGATGGTTGTGGTAGAAGAGTTTCTGAATCGAAGTGAAACCAAAAGGATGGTCCGTGCATCTGCGATAATTATGATTACGCTCTGTTTTGCATAATCACCAGGGAGATAAAAGAAGCGGAAGAATAAGGCCAGAGCTTTATCATAATGACTCGATCTCCAAGAGAGGATGTTATCAATATATCTGTTTCACATCCACATTTCCTTTCCACATTTAGCACATTTAACCTTCTTTGTCTGTTCCTCAAATGAAATTGCCAGCGTGAAGAAAAAAAAACAGACTCATATCCGCATGAAAAGATGACTCTTTTTCTGGGAACAATAAGCAGTCCTTGAACTCGACATCATTAAAGGGAACGCCGTTAATTTCCTTTAATTAGGATGACTGTGTGCAGACACATATTGCGGGTTGTAAGGTGCAGCAGCAGCAGCATCAACAGCAGCAGGAGACTCATTTAAAACCTCCCTAATCTACAAGATGATAGCTGTAGCATTTAGAGAGTTTAGACTGACTCCCTCTCTCTGAAAATGCCTGTTAGGAGGTTTTGTCACTCAGCTATGAGAACAATATTTTTAGACCATACAAGTGGCAAATAAAAATTTCACGCAGAAACCAGCTATTTGGCAACATAACTCCTGAGACATGTCCTGATCTATCATACATCCTCTATTTGCCTCAACAAGTCTGAAAATGGCCTTGCTATTTTGTAATGTACATCGGTCTACTGTATGGAGAGAATATATCTATACTCTGCTCTCCTGTGTCCACGGTCCATGGGCAAGGAGTCTGAAAGACTATCCAAGGTCCTTTGTAATCAAAAATAACAATGTTATGAAACGCAGTGAAACATAGAGAAAGGGCCGGGAAATATCCATCAAATTAACACATCAGTGGTTTGATTGTAATCTTTTCCGGCCCGGCCGCGGCTCTCTCTGCCACACAGAGAAGCAGCCAAACGTGATTTATCAATGCAAACCTAATAGCATCAATATGAATCTAACTAAAAATCAATATTTCATTACCAAATTGTTAGCGAGAATGAAGAAAAATGGCCACCGTCAGTGCATTCTCCAGGGTAGGAGCATCTGGAGTTCAATGTGACAAGATGAGCGATGCGTGACTCGGGGCTCGAGGAAGGACACCACGAGGACAGGACTCAGTCTGTGCACACTTTGAACTCTCTCTCGCTCTCTTCTTCCTCTCTCTCTCTCTCTCTGCATCTTTCTCCTCCCTCTCTCTCTCTCTCTCTCTCTCTCTCTCTCTATATATATATATATTCGTCTTCCTCTCTCTCTCTCTCTCTCTCTCTGCATCTTTCTCCTCCCTCTCTCTCTCTCTCTCTCTCTCTCTCTCTCTCTCTCTATATATATATATATATATATATATTCGTCTTCCTCTCTCTCTCTCTCTCTCTGCATCTTTCTCCTCCCTCTCTCTCTCTCTCTCTCTCTCTATATATATATATATATTTGTCTTCCTCTCTCTCTCTCTCTCTGCATCTTTCTCCTCCCTCTCTCTCTCTCTCTCTCTCTCTCTCTATATATATATATATATATATATATATATATATTCGTCCTCCTCTCTCTCTCTCTCTCTACCCCTTTCTGTTTCTCGCTCTCCCACAGTTTCAGTTATCACATTACTCTCTGACCAATTTCATTGTTTTCAATGTAACTTTCCATCCTTTCATATCTCGCTCTCCCTCTCTCTCACCATTTCCTCTGTCAATCTGTGTGTGTCAGTTTGGTGTCAGTCTAGGACCACACAGTTTTTCAACTCTCTTCCTCAATTAATGGCAAACTCGAACACGGAGGCACTCAATCTCCCACCACCTATTTCAATTATTTTTTCTCCTTTGAAGACAAGTCTGTAGATTTTATTTAAATCTCTCCCTCTCTCTCTCTCCCAGTAGATATTTCTCCCAAGGCTCATCATGCTTTCTCTTAAGCAGCTCGGCATGGCTTCCTCGGTAATGAGAGAGAGAGGGGTTATATCGACCTGGTCTAGATCACACCTCCCACAGACATTCACCTTATTTGTATTCGCTGTGTTTTTTTCGTAACAAGTATTCATTAGCAGGAGTTGTGATTGTGGCACTTCTTCAGCTAAGTAATGGTGCACTTGCTTGTGCAGCAGCCCCCATTCGCAATTAAGAACAAACTCTTTTCCCCCTTCTCTGCATCAATGAACATTCCAGCTCCTAGCTACCTTTTCCTTTTTTCTCCTCCCGCTCAACCTGGACTCAGAGGTAGACATAAAATATAGTAAATGTAAACCCAGGCAACTTCAATTTGTATGATATGTTATGTTTCAAATGGTATATAATAATTTGTGGATGTCGATCCTCCATTTCGTATGATATGATACAATTTGTACGATATGTTACGAATTGCAATTCATACAATATGTAACAAATTGCAATTCGTGCAATACGTTACACATTTGCAAACGTATAATATGTTACGAATTCCAATTTGCTGTAGCTAATGTTAGCTAGGTGGCTAACGTTAACGTTAGCTAGGTGGCTAATGTTAGCTAGGCTAGGGGTTAGGGGTTAATGTTAGGGTTAAGGTTAGGGTTTGGAATTAGGTTAAAGGGTTAGGGTTAGGGAAAGGGTTAGCTAACATGCTAAGTAGGTGCAAAGTAGTTTAAAAGATTCGAACACGCAACCCGGAGCGTGTTATACGCCCACCCATCCACCCGACCAACCACCCTACTTTCATTTTTGCCTTAAGTAAACTTGTATCTTATGTAACCTACCAAACTTAACATTTCATACTAATGTTACGTCTAGTCTATGAGACTGGGCTGCTCCGCTGGACATTTGGTCTCCTCAATGTCACTCTCTCATTTATGTCTCCCCTGGGATGCGGTGGTAATTTCTGAGAAGCTAATTTCTCTCGGGCTGAAATGGATAGGTCCACTCCTCCGAATGAAAAGGAGAAGGGGTGATTGTAAAACGTGTCATTACGGTGTCAAAACAGCACACCACGCAATGACTCCATCCTTTGATGATGTTTCGGGGAGAAGGGATTCATCCTGTAATTTATGACTAGTGAGATAAGCATGTTGAGAAGTGTTTTCGTGTGGCCCGAACCGCAATGAAGGATATCATACATGGGGAGAAGAGAACCGACTAATATGGATGCTAATATCACTTGTGACATCAACCCTGTGCTGCTCTTGATAAAATGTGCCTGTTTCCTTTGCTTGGAGATGAACCTGTGATGTTTTTTTATCGATGTTTACTTATTCCCGAGCGTGAGTGTAGTGGAGGAGATGTTCTCACACAAACACATTGTACGGGACAAAACGCTACAACCTCTACCCGTGTCAGGTACACCTTTCCCCAGTTCACACGTACAGAAAACGACAAACAATAGCTAGTCAAGGGTGTGAACAAACAGCATTAGTGATTGATAACGTAGTTAGCGGGCAACTGAGTTAAGAAATAACAATTTCACTTGACAATGCTACTATCACTGTTGAGCTAGTTAACGTTGACTATGACAGATTGTGTGGTTCCCAACACAAAGCAGATTACAAAGTGTGTCTCTGTATTCAGCATAAGCAAAGATTGGGTCTGGAAAATGAGGCTAACAAGACATTCGTTTTCTCTTGATGAGTCAATTAGGCCAGGTAATGCATAATACATAGATCATCCTGTGTTGGATGGAGTGATAGATAATACCTATCATTCATTATTTATTTAATGACATTAACTTGGTTGGAGGTTTAGGAGCCAGGAGTCCACTGTTAAAGAGCATGATGAAAATAGCATTTATCTGGTTGATTCTGTCCAATATGACTGGTACACTGGCCATTAAAAAAACATGAGAGAATTAGTATAAAACTGCACTTTTGAGATGTACTGTACGTCAAAGGACGACTTCCTGCAGATGAACAGGCAATCATATCCAATTCATGTATAGTGAAAATGTCGGGTGCACTTATCTGTGGGTCTACTTGAAAAGGGTGAAATACCTTTGTCATCTGACCAGCACGTACATATCTACTATGTTCTGGTCGCGATTCTTTTTCCCACTTGACACGCTCATCAGGTTGGGTGATCAAACCATAGAAATCTACATAGCTACTCAGTAAAAATATTATGGCCCAAATCTGGCCCACATCTACAAGGTTACTGCTTTCAACTTGGTCCAGTTACAACTTTTGGTACTCTATACAGTGCATTCGGAAAGTATTCAGACCCCTTCACTTTTTCCACATTTTGTTACGTTACAGCCTTACTCTAAAATTGATTAAATTGTTCCCCCCCCCCCCCCCATCAATCTACACACAATACCCCATAATGACAAAGCAAAAACAGGTTTAAAAAAAAACAAAAAAATAAATAAATATCACATTTACAAAAGTATTCAGACCCTTTACTCAGTACTTTGTTGAAGCACCTTCGAAAGCGATTACAGCCTCGAGTCTATTTGGCTACAAGCTTGGCGCTATTGTATTTGGGGAGTTTCTCCTATTCTTCTCTGCAGATCCTCTCAAGCTCTGTCAGGTTGGATGGAGAGCGTCGCTGCACGGCTATTTTCAGGTCTCTCCAGAGATATTATACTGATATTATACTAAGTCCAGGCTCTGGCTGGTCCACTCAAGGACATTCAGAGACTTGTCCCGAAGCCACTCCTGTGTTGTCTTGGCTATGGGCTTAGGGTCGTTGTCCTTTTGGAAGGTAAACCTTTGCCCCAGTCTGAGGTCCTGAGCACTCAGTGGCAGGTTTTCATCAAGGATCTCTCTGTACTTTGCTCCATTCATCTTTCCCTCGATCCTGACTAGTCTCCCAGTCTCTGCCGCTGAAAAACATCCCCACAGCAGGATGTTGCCACCACCATGCTTCACTGTAGGGATGGTGCCAGGTTTCCTCCAGACGTGATGCTTGGCATTCAGGCCAAAGAGTTCAATCTTGGGTTCATCAGACCAGAGAATCTTGTTTCTCATGGTCTGAGAGTCCTTTAGGTGCTTTTGGCAAACTCCAAGCGGGCTGTCATGTGTCTTTTACTGGGGAGTGGCTTCCGTCTGGCCACTCTACCATAAAGGCCTGATTGGTGGAGTGCTACAGAGATGGTTGTCCTTCTGGAAGGTTCTCCCATCTCCACAGAGGAACTCTGTAGCTCTGCCAGAGTGACCGTTGGGTTCTTGGTCACCTCCCTGACCAAGGCCCTTCTCCCCATTTCCAGGAAGAGTCTTGGGGGTTCCAAACTTCTTCCATTTAATAATGATGGAGGCCACTGTGTTCTTGGGGACCTTCAATGCTGCAGAAATGTTTTGGTACCCTTTCCCGAGATCTTTGCCTCGACACAATTCTATCTCGGAGCTCTGCGGAAATTCCTTCGACCTCATGGCTTGGTTTTTGCTCTGACATGCACGTTCAACTGTGGGACCTTATATAGACAGGTGTGTGCCTTTCCAAATCATGTCCAATCAATTGAATTTACCACAGATGGACTCCAATCAAGTTGTAGAAACATCTCAAGGATCATCAATGGAAACAGGATGCACCTGAGCTCAATTTCGTGACGCATAGCACAGGATCTGAATACTTATGTAAATAAGGTGTTTCTGTTTTTCAGTTTTTATACATTTGCACAAATGTCTAAAAACCTGTTTTCGCTTTCTCATTATGGGGTATTGTGTGTAGATTGATGAGGGAAAAATGTAATTTAATCAATTTGAGTATAAGGCTGTAACGTAACAAAATGTGGGGGGAAAGTCTGAATACTTTCCGAATTCACTGTTTCCTACACTGTAACGGGAAACAGTAATTTATAAAGTAATTTTAGGTATTATCAAAGGTAAAAAATATAATACTGCAGCATACTGTAAATGAAGGTTAATTGTAGAAAAACTGCTGTATTTTGAATGGTACTATAATTCCACCCCACAGAATATAGTACCATTTCTTTGGAGCACCATGAACCTTTTGGATGGTATTGCTGTCTCTGGCTCATGAACATATTTTGAGGCATGCCTTGTAAGGGGCTATATTTGTTGCACTTGTGAGTGAGAATGCTGTACCAGTTGAACTCTTATGTGGTTATAGTGCCCTATGAATTTACAGGGTAATATAGGGGTCAGATTCAGTGGCAGCAAGTCTTAATCCTTAAACAGTTGAGCATTTTGCCATATCCTTTTTGGTCTGTTTTGCCCTGTAGTTGCTGCCAGTTAGGAAGCCTTTGTTAAGGCCTCTAGAAGTGCAAGTGATATAAAACACCAAATCCATTACTATGCTGTAATGTGAAAAACATTTTACCTAGCAGGCAACCTGCTTGCACCAATCCCTTGTAATTACAGTAAATACTGTGAAATACAAACCCCTCCCCTTAATGCATTTCATTCATTCATCCATTCATTCATTAATTTGTTCCAATTACCGTATCATTTACCTTTTTACATTATAATACAGTCAATTGTACGGTATTGTACTGTGTGTCATTACACAGTTCTTGCTTTGGTACTGTATTTAGATTACAGTAGGTGTACTGCAATATGAAATACAGAATTTGACTCGCCACCGAGCTGCCTGGAAGATACTGTCAAATTCATGGCAAACCCTTTACAGTGTACATTCGGATCAGATAGGGCATATGTGCTGCTGAAATAATCCGATCTGGTTCACAGGGACTTGCTTTTTTGGGTAAGTACTAATTTACAGAAACGGCCAACTGCTTTCTTCTGGAAAATGTGAAGTCCAAGATGGACAAAGGGGGCGTTGTTGGGACTGTGTTTCTGGACCTAAGGAAGGCTTTTGATACTGTTAACCATGAGCTTCTCATCACAAAATTGTCCAAGTTTAACTTTTCCCCCGATGCCTTGAGATGGATGAAATCATACCTTGAAGGCAGAACTCAGTGTGTCAGAGTGAGCAATGAGCTGTCTGCCACTCTTAGCTATGATGTGGGCGTGCCCCAAGGGTCAATACTGGGGCCCCTCCTGTTCAGCCTGTACATTAATGATCTGCCTTCTGTCTGTACTGGGTCTGAAGTTCAAATGTATGCAGGTGATACAGTGATATATGTGCATGCAAAGAGCAAACAACAAGCTGCACAAGAACTCACTACTGTAATTGTCAAGGTTACAAAGTGGCTCAGTGACTCGTGTTTGCATCTCAATGTGAAAAAAACTGTTTGCATGTTCTTCACAAAGAGGGCAACAGATGCTACTGAGCCAGATGTCTATGTGTCAGGGGAGAAGCTCCAGGTGGTATCTGATTTTAAGTACCTTGGCATCATACTTGATTCCAACCTGGAATGGATTCTCTTTTAAAAAGCATGTGAAAAAGGTAATTCAGATAACCAAATTCAACCTAGCTAATTTCCGATTTATACGAAATTGTTTGACTACAGAGGTAGCAAAACTGTACTTCAAATCTATGATACTCCCCCACTTAACATACTGCTTGACTAGTTGGGCCCAAGCTTGCTGTACAACATTAAAACCTATTCAGTCTGTCTACAAACAGGCTCTCAAAGTGCTTGATAGGAAGGCCAATAGCCATCATCACTGTTACATCCTCAGAAAGCATGAGCTCCTGAGTTGGGAAAATCTTGTGCAATACACCGACGCATGCCTTGTATTCAAGATCCTAAATGGCCTGGCTCCCCCTCCACTCAGTATTTTTGTTAAACAGAAAACCCAAACATATGGCAGCAGATCCACAAGGTCTGCCATGAGAGGTGACTGTATAGTTCCCTTAAGGAAAAGCACCTTTAGTAAATCCGCTTTCTCTGTGAGAGCTTCCCATGTCTGGAATACACTGCCATCAGACATAACTGCACCACATATCACACTTTCACAAAATGCATGAAGATATGGCTAAAGGTCAATCAGATTTGTGAACATAATCCCTAGCTGTGTATTGCCGCTTTCCATGTTGTCTGTAGCTTGTGAGGTGTGGAAACACTTTGTTGCTTTTATGAATTTTGTCTTGCTGCTTTTTGTTCTATGTTGCTCTGTCTGTATGCTACGTCTTGCTTGTCCTATGTTGCTCTGTCTGTATGCTATGTCTTGCTTGTCCTATGTTGCTCTGCGTGTGCTCACTGCTCAATGATTGTCTATATTGTAATTGTTTTTAATAACCTGCCCAGGGACTGCGGTTGAAAATTAGCCGGCTGGCTAAAACCGGGCACTTTTACTGAAAAGTTGATTAATGTGCACTGTCCCTGTAAAAATAAAATCAACTCAACTCAACAGTGGACATTGTTTTCTTATGGATTGGAGTGGGATCTGCATTGATATGGGCTTAACAATGTGACAGAAATACTTACACATCTATTATGACTGATACCCTACTAAACTGTTGTGAAAATCAATGCAACATGGAAGCGGTGTAACTTCACTGGACACGGGAAAGTCTAATTGAGTCATTCCACTAGCAGCAGTATCCCCAACCCCTCTTCTCATTTTATTTCCCATGTAACCGATTACAGGTTTTAATCAGGCGTACAGCAAGAGACCAATTAATCGTGGAATAAATTAGCGAGCATAGTCAAGACACTCAACAATGGAAATACCGGCTCAGATCTGGGGACTGATGGCGGACGGTGTGACATGGGTAATGTACTGTACGTGGCTGGAGGGTCCTTCAAATCAAATCAAATGTTATTGGTCACATTCACATGTTTAGCAGATGTTATTGCGGGTGTAGCGAAGCGCTTGTGTTCCTAGCTCCGGCAGTGCTGTAATATCGAGCGATTCACAACAACACACACAAATCTAAAGTGAAAGAAGATCCATACGAAGATCCATACAGA